>NC_061076.1:0-17500 GCF_021917145.1 Hypomesus transpacificus | reverse complement strand
GTAGCATGTAATGTGTTACCATACTTAGTAAATAAAAAGCTATTAGCAAAACCATCTAGTTTAAACTCATCATAGGGGCTTAAGTCAGATGTTTGTCCGAACTGCAACATTTTCCGCTCAGAATTTGTAAAGGGCTACATAACTCCTAAGCCGAAAGTCATATGTCAGTTTACGGGTCATCGGATGCCAAAAAAGGAATATCTGAGTTCTTTAGGTCAACGCAGGTTGAAGGTAGCAGTGCCATGGGTTTTTCCTCCGGACCCAACGGTCATATTTTCTGCCTGATGACTGGACACAATTTGATTTTAAAGAGTTGTGCTCTTCAAAGTCCATCCATGAACGCACGGACAAAGTTACTGGTTCTGAGAAAGAGGATGAGACCATGCCGAGGCCAGTGAAAGCGTGTTGGATGATTTGGGGGTGGGGGGGTGGAAGGCGGCGTGGAATGCGTGGGTTTCCCGGATGGAATTCGAACGCCATCTTTATACCAGCGCTACCGGTAGCTACACTGGGGACGCTAAGCTGCTGCTCCACCACCACGGGAACCGCCGACTGACTAACCCACGTTCGAGCCTCTCTCCCTCCACCCGCACATCATCGACAGCCTGATACTGAAAACCATGGCAGACCGAGAGCACTTAGTATATCAGGCAAAACTCGCCGAACAAGCCGAGAGATATGATGGTAAGGCTTTCATGGATACTATTATTTGAGGAGTGTGCCTCATTTGCTTGTCCCCTCTCCTCCCTCACCCACCCTCTAGCGGGGGGCTCCTAGGAGCTTTTGAGATGGTCTGAAGATGGATTCATTTGTGTGAAATCGTAGTAGAGACAAAATGGCGGAGAAGGGGGGTTCTTTCAACAACTGCCTGCTACGAAAGGGCTGTGTTGGTTATCTAAAATGAAATACATCTTAACGCTGGGGTTATGTTAATAAATCACTATGAAAGGATCGGTGTTTATTGACAACTAGCATCTAGCATCGCTTTGAGGGCGGTCTCTTAGCTAACGTTAGCTTGCCATCTTAAAAGCTGTTGCGTACGTAGCTAGCTAGCTGGCCACCATGTTTAATAGTAGCTTATTGGCATGTGGTTCTGCGTAAGTTGCCAACTTGTTGGAAAACCCCCTGCTAGTGCTAGCGCCTGTGTGATGAGTGAACCTAACCACCTAAACTATCTATCGAGCCAGTAACCGCACTTAAACCTAGTTAAAATGGCGTCTATCTTCAGTGTGGTTGACAATGTAACTAGCCATTTAGGCTGTTAGCTAGAACGTTTCGGTGGTTTCTAGATGGCTAGCTAGCAAGCTAACGTATCATACAGTACAAATGGATAACGCACTGTCCAGTCAATAATTCAGTTAATGTTAGTTAAATGTTAACCTGATAATTACATATACATTGTGCTAAGTTATTGGTAACTGAAATTAGACACTAATCGATTACTGTAGAAACGGACTGTCACAGTCCGGCTTGTGGCGAAGGCAGTTGGAAATCCGCATAAGCGCACACATGGTGCCAGCGTTTTGCATTGGCGGGTTTGTGACTGGTGCATGTATGAACGTTAGAGCTAGTTAAGAGCTATTGGTTGAATAGAGAA
The DNA here is from genome assembly GCF_021917145.1 of Hypomesus transpacificus. Taxonomy (NCBI): domain Eukaryota; kingdom Metazoa; phylum Chordata; class Actinopteri; order Osmeriformes; family Osmeridae; genus Hypomesus; species Hypomesus transpacificus. The sequence continues at coordinate 15,903 of NC_061076.1, read as the reverse complement.
AGTCCTTCTGCCACTGGTTATCAATTTAAAGCAATTTACGGTACTAGTACCATACAGTACGTTAGGACATTAACCTACCTAAGTAGCTAGCTAACGCGGTATGGTTACAATGGCTGGACGATATGGCCGCGCATATCGGGCTAACTATAGTGTGATCTATTTGGCAAGTCACTAGCCGAGTCCTTATCTGTTTTCTAAGCAGCTTGCTTGATACGCAGACTTTGTCGAAGCATTGGCCCATGGATATTAAATAGCAACTACATTGGCTAGCGACTGTAGCCAACCTTGCTACAATAACGATGATGTAATTTTCAGTGCTGGGTGGGTGTGGTACTAGTCAGTTATTTAGCCAGATTTAGTAGTAAAGGACTTTGGCCTGACAGGGGTTTCACTTAAGTAGCTAGCAAATTTAAATAAACATCAACTTAATAGAGTCAATAATTTTAATACTGTAGTACGAACGTCATTAAGCAGATGATGAATATTTGACAAGGCGCTACTTTAACGTATTCTGACCATGTTTAACTATATTAGGGACTTCATTGTCTTCCGTTTTAAAAATGGTCACATTACAGATAAAAACGTTTTTAACCAAGAGTCGATTTTGAAAATGACATATTCCGGCTAGTAATTTTGCTTCTATATTCGAAGCTTCCAAATGGTGAACCCTGACCCCTCCCCTTTCCCAGTTGGTTCATTCATCTAAAAGTCATCCTCATTTCAGAGTTCCAGTCTGACTGAAGTCTGTGGTTGCATTCAGTACTATCTACATGCATCATTTAAATATTGGGCGGTAGACGACACAGGGTGGAGTGGCGATGCCCTCATTGAGTTACACCTGCCATTGAGCAAACGCGTTGCCAAGTTCTGTCGTAACCAACGCAAGAGAAACTGAGAAAGCGTTCTGGGTGTGTGCCTATTGAGTGTTCATCACTTGCATGTAACCTACCGCCTCATAAACACCTGTCCAATCAAACACGACAACAACACCGTACTTTGATAACGGCCGTTTGAACCCAAATGCTCTTCCAGATGAGGCTGATCACTGTCGAACTATGTTGCGGCAGCTAATCTGGAGCCCACTGTGCTGGGCCCAGTGAGCAGGGCACGCTCTCCTCTGCCCTGTAACTGGACACCCCGCTGGCTGTGGCCCCTGGCCGTAGAGATGGTGTCCCCGGTCAGGGGGCCCCTCACAGGGTGCAGGGACCCTGAGGGGGGGGGGGTGAGCTCCAGGGGGAGGCCCCCTGCAGACCTGCTGGGTCTCGGCCTGTCTGGCTGAGAGGAGAGGGAGGAGGCTGGCTCTGTCTCTCTTCTGTCTCTGGTCTCTCTTACATAACCATGCCCTTCTGGCTGCAGACGGTTGCTGCCGCAACCCCCCCTCCTCTCTCTCTACATCTTTCTCTACCTCTCTCTCTCTACCTCTCTCTCTCTACCTCTCTCTCTCTACCCCTCTACCTCTCTCCCTACGTCTCTTTGAGGAAGTGCTCCTTGTGTACCGCCCTCAGCACAGGGGCTTGACCCTGCCCACTTAACAGACCTGAACACATTCCGGTGTGGTGTGGTAATGGAGCTCCCCCCCCCCCCCCTCCCTCCCCCCTCCCTGTTCTCCCCAGAGACCGCCTGCACGATAGCCAGGTGCTTCAGGCAACAAAACCGTTTTCATCGGCCGTTAGTTATGTTAGGCCCTGGCCCCCTGGGCCTAGGGGTGTGTTTGGAGACCGATCCTGTTAACTGTCGTGTGGAATCTTTTTCAATGACGTTTTTACTCTTAGTATTTACAATGACATTCTTCTTTTACTATCTGACCCGGTGACATTTTTTAATTGGATAAACGCTAAGGTGCCTCAAAGTCTCCTCCACAGACGTAGCTTATTTACAACCCAGTCAGCTTTTAGAAAAGTGCACCTGGATATTGCCAGGCCATGTTCTGAAGCAGGCCTACCTGCAGCTCCACAGAGGCCTGGCGGTGTGCGTGCTGCAGAGCTAGCAGAGGCCTGGGTTCCGGGCAGGCTGACAGCTGAGCATCAGGTTTCCTCAGCATGCTTTATGGAGACCTGCCATTGGCTGATGGTGGTACAGTGTGCCTGTGCTCTATGTATGGCTGGCACGCTGTGTGCTGCTAGCTGACTGCAGCGAGGCCGAGCTGGGATGATGAAACAGGACGGTCAGCGAGGAGCCCCACTGATCCTGTCTGGGCCTGCTGGCTCTGGCCCAGCCCCTGAACCACCCGCTCTTCCAGTGCTCATGCAGATATGGGTCCTGATCATGTGTTCATGAAGCACACAGGGGTTATCCAACGCAAGGGCGGTATTTGAACGTGCAACCTCTTTGATCTGCGGTTAAATGCACTTCCGCTGAGCTGTGGCCATCTTTACAGAGCTATGCCCTCTACCACTGAGCTACACCAATCAGATAACCTAACATGCTAATCACCTGCAGGTGTGAAGGGTGTCTTCTGGTTCATTGGTCTGTTTTGGACTTCATTCCGCTCTGCTGAAGCAGTTCTACCCATTTTTCCTGTTCCTCTGCTTTGACAGGTTTGAGGAGACTGGTTCACCAGCAGCCCCTCCCTCCCCCCGCCAGGTTTCTTAGTTACTGATTGGAATGAGTGATGCCAGCCTGGGGGTCTGCATTCCTCAGACAAGCTGGGAGCTTGTTACTAGGCTCCCTGCCCGCCCTTCCTGTCCGCAGAACACTGGACTTGGTTCCGTGCCAGGCTCCGACCTGCTGCGTGTAGGACCACCTGCTGGTGAAGCTAGACGTTCAAGGACGACTCCTTTTTTGAAGCCATTTGCGCTGATCGTCCATGCCAGGTCCCTTATAGCTGGTTACTGACTGGTGCTGGAACAAGCCCTTGTTTCCTGAAGTGGTCAAACTGGTCTGTGTGTTTGTTGCAGCTGACTGGTCTGGACATCTGGACAATGTCCTGGAGAATACCGCTAACTTATTCACTACTGCTGCTGACTGAGATTCAGTGCTGTTCAGTACTGGGGATTTTTAATGTGATGGGTATAGTTCAGTAGTAAAGTACTGGCCGGTCAAGAGGTCACAGGTTTAAACACCCCTCTTGGAAGTTGGTTCAGAGAAAAGGGTCTGCTAAACGTGTACATTACTACTGCTGCTCTGACAGTACTGCTAACATACTCTGTCACTTAGCTTAATAGAGAGACAAAAACAATAAACAATGTGTCAAAGTAAAAGACCGAATGGCCGGCCTCGCAATACACTAATGCAGAACCTAACCTTTTAGTTGCCTAGTTACAGGCTCGGTGTTAAAGGTCAAAGTGGCATGTGGTAGTAAATAAGTGCAGTTAAAGTCTTGAACCCTGCATACACCTCTTCCTGTCTCCCACAGCAACAGAATGATCTCAGTCCTCGACTTTGGGGATTCTCTGAGCAGTGGGATGTGTAGTTGTGGTCCGTGTTGGTCTAGTGAGTCTAGGGACATCACTCCTTTAAGTTTCTCTAAGCCCACGTCATGCAGATTTGGGTCTTAATTACCTTGTGAGTTGTGCTAGACGGGCAGCGTGGAGAGAGGAAATCTTGCGCACGTTGTCAGACTGATTCATGACCTGGAGGCCGTTAGGCCTTCGCTGGCCTTGTTACGGCTCCTCCCCCACCTGCCCCTAGGTGCCCCCCTCCCCTTACCCACCTGCCCCCAGGTGCCCCCTCCCCTTACCCACCTGCCCCCAGGTGCCCCCTCCCCTTACCCACCTGCCCCCAGGTGCCCCCCTTCCCCCAGGTGCCCCCTCCCCTTACCCACCTGCCCCCAGGTGCCCCCTGCCCCCAGGTGCCCCCTCCCCTTACCCACCTGCCCCCAGGTGCCCCCTGCCCCCAGGTGCCCCCTCCCCTTACCCACCTGCCCCCAGGTGCCCCCTGCCCCCAGGTGCCCCCTCCCCTTACCCACCTGCCCCCAGGTGCCCCCTCCCCTTACCCACCTGCCCCCAGGTGCCCCCTGCCCCCAGGTGCCCCCTGCCCCTCTGGGGCGCCTGCCTTCTCCGTCCAGGAGACGGCGATGGACCCACTTCCTGTGTGCTGGGCTGTGTTCTACCAGTCCCAGGGAGGGGGTCAGATGTACAGGGAGCTGAGCAGTTTCCTAGCTCTCTCAACCCTCTCTCTGTCCTGGAAGCTGCCGCTTTGAAACTGGTTATTAACTCAAGCTGAACGGATTTCTCCCTCACTCCCTCCCTCACTCCCTCCCTCACTCCCTCCCTCACTCCCTCCCAGAAATGGTGGAGTCCATGAAGGAGGTGGCTGGGATGGATGTTGAGCTGACGGTGGAGGAGAGGAACCTGCTGTCGGTGGCCTACAAGAACGTAATCGGGGCCCGCCGGGCCTCCTGGAGGATCATCAGCAGCCTGGAGCAGAAGGAGGAGAGCAAGGGCGGGGAAGACAAACTCAAAATGATCCGGGAATACAGGCAAACGGTGAGCGGAACTAGCCAGCCGCTGTAAAGTGTAAGACTAGCAACTAGCCATGAGTCGTTAGACTAGCCTGTTGCTATGACTCGTTGGAACTTTTACAGTGTTGCTGGAATGTATTGAAATATCAACTGGGTTGTGTTGAGTTGTTGGCCTGTACCTGTAAGTTGTTGCTAACAGGTGACTGTGTGCTTGATCTGCAGGTTGAGACTGAGCTGAAATCAATCTGTAACGACATTCTGGATGTACTGGACAAGCACCTTATTCCAGCTGCCAACACAGGAGAGTCCAAGGTCTTCTACTACAAAATGTAGGAAAACAGACGATCTGAGGGAGTAATGACGACCGCGCTGTGTTACATCTGTGGGGGTTCTCTCCTGCAGTCTGGTGGAAACCTCCTAGCCTCTCTCTGTCAGCATTACACAGGGGTGGGAATCTTGTGGTACCTCACGATTCAATTCGAATCGATTCTTGGGGTCACGAATCGATAAAAAAACGATTCATGATTTTTGATGATTTTTAATCACCATTTAAATTAAAAAAAAAAACATTACCTCCCCCCAAAAAATGCTAGAAAACTGAATCGCGATTCAAATGTGAATCGATTCCCCCCCCCCCCCCCCCTATTTCACACCCATACTGTTTATAGCCCATTTCATGCACCTAGAAATACCTGCAGTAATTCCATTGCCATTCTTCATCTGATGAAGTTCAAGACTCTGTTTGGCCCGTGTCCTGTCAGCATGGAACCCAGCGGCCCCCTCTCCTCCTTGTGTCTGGTCACGTGAGGTCAGACCTGTGATGGGCGGGGCGTGACGCTAGCTCAGCTCACCATAGCGCTGTCCCCTCTGTGCCCACAGGAAGGGGGATTACCACAGGTACCTGGCAGAGTTCGCCACGGGCAACGACAGGAAGGAGGCGGCCGAGAACAGTTTGGTGGCGTACAAAGCGGCCAGCGACATCGCCATGATAGAGCTCGCTCCCACACACCCCATCCGGCTCGGACTGGCTCTCAACTTCTCAGTCTTTTATTATGAAATTCTCAATTCCCCCGACCGTGCGTGCAGGTAAGGGTTGATTCACCTCTCTTCAAACCTACAGGAGGGTATCTCTCCAGGAGCAGGGTTGGAGTGACCTTTGTCATTCTGCACCCCAAGGTTGGCAAAGGCAGCATTTGACGACGCCATCGCAGAACTGGACACCTTGAGTGAGGAGAGCTACAAGGATTCCACCCTCATCATGCAGCTGTTACGGGACAACCTCACGCTATGGACCTCAGACATGCAGGGAGATGGTGAGCCTTCTGCCCCCCCCAGCACAACACATCGCTCTTTAGCTCAACTCAGAAGGGATAAACAGTTTGGTTCCAAAGAGGTGTTCTAACTAAGCTGAGTTGTTGCGAACATGGTTGCTTGTTAGATACATGTTGTTATTCATAGACTGTGTAGAGGGACAGGAAATGCAGGGGGGGAGGGAGAGAGGTGACATGCAGGGCCCAGGCCAGATGCTAACCTAGACTGCTGCAGGAAGGCTGTTAGCCTACATTGTACACACATATCCAGTGAGACCCAAGAGCACCCCGTGGTTCCTTATTGGGTGTTGCCAGATGAACCACTCCCCCCGCCCTCCCCCCCTCTCCTCCTTCCCCCCCGCCCCCCCTCTCTTCCCCCCAGTCCCCCTCTCCCCCAGGCCCTGATGCCCCTCCTCAGTCCTCCCTTCATCGTTCCCACTGCTCTAATCTCTCCTTTTTCTTATCTTCCTTTCTCTTTGTATAGATTCTTAAGGACTGTCCCATTCTCCCCTTCCCTATAGAACTGTATTAGTAAGTCTAGACTCATCTGCAGTGTGTGTCTGACCTGCTGCTGCTCACTAACCACTCCTGCTCTGAGATGAAGCACCTGCTCCATGATGATGATGATGATGATGAAGTGTTGCTGGGCTGTGTGTAGAGCAGGAGGCTGCCTTCTCCAGCTGGGTTTAGTTCCATGCTGTACCCCCTACAGCCCCTTGGCCCCTACCCTAACCCCCCTGGGTCCCTGGCCCCTACCCTAACCCCCTACAGCCCCTGGCCCCCACCCTTGGCCCCAACCCTAACCCCCCAGAGCCCCTGGCCCCCACCCTTGGCCCCCACCCTAACCCTCCAGAGTCCTTCGCCCCCCCCCTAACCCTCCAGAGTCCCTCACCCCCACCCTAACCCCCCTGGGTCCCTGGCCCCTACCCTAACCCCCTACAGCCCCTGGCCCCCACCCTTGGCCCCAACCCTAACCCCCCAGAGCCCCTGGCCCCCACCCTTGGCCCCCACCCTAACCCTCCAGAGTCCTTCGCCCCCCCCCTAACCCTCCAGAGTCCCTCGCCCCCACCCTAACCCCCCAGGGTCCCTGGCCCCCACCCTTGGCCCCCACCCTAGCCCTCCAGAGTCTCCTCGCCCCCACCCTAACCCCCCAGGGTCCCTGACCCCCACCCTAACCCCCCAGGGTCCCTGGCCCCCTCCAGAGCCCCTGTTACAACTGCTGAAGGGACGTCCTCAAACACACCCACCTGTGCACACCTCTCTCCTAGTGCCAGCACTAACCAGCACGCTTGCTGTGGGTTCTGCTCTGATCTCTGCCCAGCGACACTTTTCATTCTCCACCACGCAGATGGCCGTGCCATCGCCATGGAAACCTCCCTAAGCAACCACGCTGTAGGGGATCCATGTAAATCTGACGTCTTTAGTTGCTGCAAAGAACCTGGCTTAACCTTTCATACTAACCCCACCACACGCACGCACACACACACACACCTGGATGTGCTTGAGGCACCAGCCTCGTGTTTGGGCAGACTGTTCCCTGATTGGTCCACTGAGCGGGCGTCAGGTCGACCAGGCTCATGCCCACCTTAGGCTGTCTGTTCAGTTGCTATGGCAACTGGGCCACCAGAGTCTGTTCAAAAGAAGTGTTGCTGCCCCACCACTAGGGGTGTGTCTCTGTGTGTGTGTGTGTCTCTCTGTGTGTGTGTGTGTGCGCACCTGGTCATGGCTGATCTCCATCTCTCCTCAGGTGAAGAACAGAACAAAGAGACAGTGCAGGATGTGGAGGAGGAGACCCAGTGAGACGTCACACGGCCAAACTACACCCCCGTTCCTGCCCCGCTGCCCCCATCTACCTGCCCTGCCCCCCCCCCCCCCTCCCCCAAATCGACCTACCCTAAACCCCCTTCCCTGCCCCATGTCTACCTGCCCTGACCCCTACCCCTCCCCCCAGGTTCTCCAGGGGTTGGGGGGGGGGGGGGGGTTTCACACCTCTGCTTTAACTCTGACCCAGCCCCCACCCACCCCCTCCCTTCTCTCTCTCTCTCTCTCTCTCTCTCTCTCCCGCTCTCTCTCCCGCTCTCTCTCCCGCTCTCTCTACCTCTGGTCTCAGAGCCCCTGGCGGCTGCCTGGAGTTGATCTCTTCTCTCTCTGTCTTTATTTTATATCCCCTTTAATTAATTGCCCCTTTAATTAAAAAATATATATATACATGGAGATAAACCCAAGCAAACCTTTTCAACCTGACTGGCTGATGGATTCATTTTAAAACCTCCGGTTACAAATCTGCTCTGTAGGGTTTGTCATTTCTTTAGTTTCCCGTCTCTAGATGTCGCTACATCCTCAGTTGCCAAGTACGTTTTGCCTGCAGTGGTCACATTCACGCGACAAAAACATTGATTTTGAACACTGAAACATGACCCTCATGCTGTCAGGTGTGTCTAGACTGTAACTTCCCTCTCAGGAGAGGAGGACTGATGCTCTCAAAGGGACATGAGCTTCTAGTAGGAACCCAGAGTCCCCGTAATCTGGTAGATAGCCCCCCCCCCCCCCCCCCCCCTCTCTCTCTCTCTCTCTCTTTCTCTCTTGGTGTCTCTCTCTCTCGGTGTCTCTCTCTCTCTCTCTCTCTCTCTCGGTGTCTCTCTCTCTCTCTCTCGGTGTCTCTCTCTCTCTCGGTGTCTCTCTCTCTCTCTCTGTGTCTCTCTGTTCAGAGTCCCCCTTCAGTTCTGGTTCGCCGTTCGTGTTGAGTTTGGTCTGAGTTCGTCAGGGCGTGTTGCGAGGTCAGGTGCTTGTGGCTGGAGAGGTGGAGCCGTGTAGCAGAGAGCCCCCACCAGGTCCTCTCTGAGGGGGGAGGTGTGTAGCAGAGAGAGCCCCCACCAGGTCCTCTATGAGGGGGGAGGTGTGTAGCAGAGAGAGCCCCCACCAGGTCCTCTCTGAGGGGGAGGTGTGTAGCAGAGAGAGCCCCCACCAGGTCCTCTCTGAGGGGGGAGGTGTGTAGCAGAGAGAGCCCCCACCAGGTCCTCTCTGAGGGGGAGGTGTGTAGCAGAGAGAGCCCCCACCAGGTCCTCTCTGAGGGGGGAGGTGTGTAGCAGAGAGAGCCCCCACCAGGTCCTCTCTGAGGGGGATGACGTGCACCTTTGCTGGGTCTTGGTTTTAAGGAAAGAAAATACCCGTCCAGGTAAAGCTGCCTGTCTGTTCTCTCCACCCCGCCAACTTGCGTTGTTCAGAATAGCCCTCCTCTCCTCCTCTCGTCTCTTTCTTTTCTCGCTTTCTCTGTCCCCCCCCCCCCTCTCTCCTTCCTTGTTTTCTCTTCCGTTCAGTATGTTGAACTTGAATCAGATTTGTACTACTGGATCCTCAGCACGTGGCCCTGGCCCCGTCTGTATTCTTACTGAAACACAGCATGGAATTAACATTAAACTTCAACTAAAAAACAAACCTGAATGAACGTAGTTTGTCCTGTCATTTCCTCTAAGTGTCTGTCCAGGTCTCGTTACTGGGGTTACAGCTCCCTCTGCAGGATGTTACTGGGGGTACAGCTCCCCCTGCAGGATGTTACTGGGGTTACAGCTCCCCCTGCAGGATGTTACTGGGGTTACAGCTCCCCCTGCAGGATGTTACTGGGTGTACAGCTCCCCCTGCAGGATGTTACTGGGGTTACAGCTCCCCCTGCAGGATGTTACTGGGTGTACAGCTCCCCCTGCAGGATGTTACTGGGTGTACAGCTCCCCCTGCAGGATGTTACTGGTAGTACAGCTCCCCCTGCAGGATGTTACTGGGGTTACAGCTCCCCCTGCAGGATGTTACTGGGGGTACAGCTCCCCCTGCAGGATGTTACTGGGTGTACAGCTCCCCCTGCAGGATGTTACTGGGGTTACAGCTCCCCCTGCAGGATGTTACTGGGGTTACAGCTCCCCCTGCAGGATGTTACTGGGTGTACAGCTCCCCCTGCAGGATGTTACTGGGGTTACAGCTCCCCCTGCAGGATGTTACTGGGTGTACAGCTCCCCCTGCAGGATGTTACTGGGTGTACAGCTCCCCCTGCAGGATGTTACTGGTAGTACAGCTCCCCCTGCAGGATGTTACTGGGGTTACAGCTCCCCCTGCAGGATGTTACTGGGGGTACAGCTCCCCCTGCAAGATGTTACTGGGTGTACAGCTCCCCCTGCAGGATGTTACTGGGTGTACAGCTCCCCCTGCAGGATGTTACTGGGGTTACAGCTCCCCCTGCAGGATGTTACTGGGTGTACAGCTCCCCCTGCAGGATGTTACTGGGGTTACAGCTCCCCCTGCAGGATGTTACTGGGGTTACAGCTCCCCCTGCAGGATGTTACTGGGGTTACAGCTCCCCCTGCAGGATGTTACTGGGTGTACAGCTCCCCCTGCAGGATGTTACTGGGTGTACAGCTCCCCCTGCAGGATGTTACTGGGTGTACAGCTCCCCCTGCAGGATGTTACTGGTAGTACAGCTCCCCCTGCAGGATGTTACTGGTATACAGTAAACAGCTGTGTAGACAGCTGGGACCGACATACAATTTGTGTTTGCAAAGCTTGCTGAGCCTTGGCATAAAATGACTGCCAACATAATTTCAGTAAGTCATATCATCAGCACAGGTGTGAACTAGTTCTAGCCAGATGAAATCACTATAATTTTGATTGGATTTTAAAAGCAGATTGACTGCTGTAAAATAGGCGACTATTTGCATATATTGAAACATTTAGTCCCCCCAAAAAGCCTGCAAAAAAATTTAATGTGCCTTATTGTATTCTATAGAAACGTGAAAACATATTCAACAAATACTGAACCAGCAAACTTTGTAAAACTTGTCATTGCCAAAACTTATGGCCACGACTGTAGAGGACATGTCAGGGCCTGTTCCATTGACGGCCACACAGGGGCGCTAGAGGACTGCAGTAAAACACAAACCTCCCAGATCTTCACAGCAGAGCTGCAGTGGCTTCACTCTGATTCTCCTGATCCAGGAGAACAACAGGACCTCCACACCCGGTGCTCCTGTCACCTGACTGCTGTCCACACACACACACACACACACACACACACACTGGGATGCTCTTCTACACTGCAGGCAGAGGACAGATACACTGGTGTAGATCACTGGAGATCAAACGTACTGGTGGTACCACACACACACACACTCCCTTCTCATCACTGGAGATCCAAATCACTGGAGATATTGTCCGTTATAATCCTAGACGTTCTGCTGAACTTTCTGTATATTATCCTCACTGCAGACTAGGAGAACTGGACAGAGTTGAAGACAAAACGTCTGGTTGTTGAACAAACACAAACGTTGTCAGTCGTTGGTTGAACATCCATCGCACCCTTTCATTCACCCCTTCTTTCTCTCGCTTCCTTTTCCATCCTCTCTCTTCCTCTCACTCTCATTTTCCATGTCTAACTCGTTCTGCTACTCCCCTCCCTGCGACTAGCTGTCAGTCTTGGCTGCGGCAGATTAATCAGCGAAGGTTAATATAGCAGCACTTAGACCAGGCCTGTAATCAAGGTGTATTTTCCACAAATCATATTATCATACACAGGACCTTCCTCCCTCTCATGTTAGACTCATTCATCAACACATTATCCATTAGACAACACTCTGCCCTGCTTCTCTCTCCCCACCTCTCCTCCCTTCCTCTCCTCTCTCCCCACCTCTCCTCCCTCCCTCCCTACCTCTCCTCTCCCCCCACCTCTCCATCCTCTCCCCACCTCTCCTCTCTCCCCACCTCTCCTCTCCCTCTACCTCTCCTTCCTCTCCTCTCTCCCCACCTCTCCATCCTCTCCTTACTTTCCTCTCCCCTCCTTCTCCACCAGTAAATGTGTATATATTATACACAGATATACACTCAAACATACATACAGCAGACACAAACACACACACACATACACACACCTCAATAAACTAACGTGTGATGGGTGCACCCTGAATGCTGTTGGTGGACGTGTTCCTGGCCGTGAGGTTTTCCCACTGTCAGCATGTCACCCACACGTCCTCACACAACACATACACACTTTGATCACTCTAATCATCAAAGCCATGGACGGCCTGTTCCATTAAATAAACATATTCTCTCTGTCACACACACACAAGCACATACTCCCTCTCTCACACACACACATTCTCTCTCACACACACAGAAACACGTGTAGTAGGCCTTTAGGAGGAAGCGAGTTGAACATGCAGCAGAACCAGCAGTGGTCATAGGAGGGAGCAGAAAGCTGAACAGCAGAGGAACCTCTCTGACACTGGTGAAGAACTCTCCTCAGGTGACTGGAGGAAAGAACTGACTATCTTTTTCCCCCCAACCTTTACCTCTCCTTTAAGTAGATCCCATTCAGTGTTGCTTAGTTGGCAAAGACATAGAAATATGTGTCGAGTGCAGATAATAGAGCAGAAAAGATAGAGAACCACAATATCCACCTGACTTTATAACACAGAAACTTAATCGAACTACAACATTATCACAACCATGTTACAATGCGAAACATGGGGGATGGGGGGGAAACAGGATAGTGTTTAAAATCAAGGATTCATAACCCTAACCCAAGCAACAGTAAAGACATCTGAAGAGACAGGTAACATCGGCTGTTGCCCATGTTTTTGTGAACTTGTGAGACATGAGAGGAAATGGAAACTCTTTCAACCAGAACGAGTCCTGTCCCTCCTCCTCTTGGTTATACTTCACCTTCTCCACTCGAAGCCTTTTTTTCTTTAAATTCCACATAAAATTACATAAAATAACACACAATAACACACCCCGCATAAATTAAATGCAACTTCACAAGCAGTGGCCACAGGCATAAACTTCACCGAAAGTAAAACATTATTGATGTTACTGCCCCCCTCCTTGTAACTTTCTACTCTCTCTTCCCCTCTCTCTCTCCCTTTCTCTCTCCCTCCCTCAATCTCTCTCTGCTCATTCTCATTCTTGAATGAGCTGTTTGAGCATTGTGGAATAGCAGGAGGTCTCAGGTTAGCAACAACAATTCTCTTTGATCCAGTTGTCAACATGTTCCTCTCTATCTCCCCCCCCCTTCTCTCTCTCTCGGCCTGATTCCTCTTTGCTCTCCCTTCACTCCGCCCCTCCAGAAGCTCCCTTTCTGTGGTACTATCTCCTCCATCTTTCTCTCTTTTGCTTTCTCGCTCTCTCTATTCAACCTCTAACTCTATTTCTGTCTATCCCTCTATCTCTCTCTCCTTTCCCATCTCTCTCTCCCTATCTCCCCCCTCTCCCTCCCTCCCTTCCTCCCCCCCTCTCCCTGATTAAGTATTCTTGTGCATTAATAAAGTGAAGCCTTCCCTCGTTCCTCCAGTGGGATTAGACGCAGGCATAATTCCATCTCCAGTCCTGCTGCTTTGAAGTCGGCTGCGAAGGGAACTGCCAGCTTCTCTGGGCTATTTGCATAATCCTGCTTCTGCACTCCATCACTCAAACCCACGCAGCATGCATCCAGAGCATGCTCATCATCATCATCATCATCACCATCACCATCATCATCATCATCATCATCATCATCATCATCATCATCATCATCATCACCACCATCATCATCATCATCATCATCGTCACCAACCCAGAGCATGTTCATCATCATCATCCTTATCACACAGAGACCCCTCATCTTCCTCAAAGCACGTTAGTAACATAATATCAAAGACAGATGACAAATCACACCTTCAGCTTACAGAGTTGGTGAAGTTGCAGATCAGCTGTGTTCTCCAGATCAGCTGTGTTCTCCAGATCAGCGTTCACTCTGATGGACTTCACCACAGTCACGTTCGGGACCCTCATCGGTCACGTTCTGGTTCTACAGGGAACAGACCACGGCCTGCTGGACGTGTCCTGACACAGGCAAGTCCCCTGATCCCCAACCATGCCCCCTGCAAACCTGAGAGGTGATATGTCACAAAAAATTATGTGAGCCGTGAGTACGAGTTTAATTTGGAATTTCACAAAAGAGGCTTTAAATAGTCAACATCCCGGTAGGCTGGTCTGACCTCACATTAGAATGAAGAGAAAAGCCAGGTGAGTGGACGATGGGAGGAAGGTGAAAAGGAAACGAAAGAAAAAGAGAAGAGAGAGAGGGAGAGGGAGGGAGAGAGAGAGAGAGAGAGCAAGAGAGAGAGAGAGAGAGGGAGAGAGGGAGAGAGGGAGAGAGAGAGAAACAATTTTTCCTCCACCCTGGGGGAGGCCCAGTCCCCACCTCAACCTCCACCCCAGCTCTCCCCCAGCCTCTTCCAGCTCTCCCACAGCCTCCCCCAGCTTCCCCCAGCTCTCCCCCAGCCTCTCCCCCAGCCTCTTCCAGCCTCCACCCCATGTTGGTTTTGTCTTTGTTCAATCTGTCAGGGGAAGGAGGGATATCTAAACTAACTTTCACGGAGTTCGGTTTCCCAGACATTTACATTTAGTCATTTAGCAGACGCTCTTATCCAGAGCGACTTACAGTAAGTACAGGGACATTCCCCCGAGGCAAGTAGGGTGAAGTGCCTTGCCAAAGGACACAACGTCATTTGGCACGGCCAGGAATCAAACCAGCAATCTTCTGATTACTAGCCCATTCCCTAACCGCTCAGCCACCTGACTCCCTGATCCTGGACCTGACGCTTGCCCTAACCCCTGAAGCAATAAATCTGCACGTAAGGCAGCTGCCTGCATGCAGTTCATACACACACACACACACACACACGACACCAGACTGGACCCCCAGACCTCTCAATTTCTGAAGAGTAATGATGGAAAAAAATATGGAATATTCAACCTATTTATGGTTTAAGTGAGTGTGAGGAAATTAGTTTGTGATTCTCAGAGGGCAAGAGTCCCTCTTGAAGCAGAGTTAGAGTTTCTTCTCAGGTTGAGAGAGAATATCTGCTCCCGTCAGGAACAGAGAGAGAGAGAGTGTGTGTGAGTCTGTGAGTGTGTGACAGAGAGTGTGTGTGTGTGAGAGAGACAGAATAAGGGTGAGGGTGTGTGTGTGTCTGACAGAGAGAGAAACAGAAAAAGTGAGTGTGTGTGTGTGTGTGTCAGTCATTTTATGGGAGCACAGTTCTCCTGTCACAGCTGTGTCGGTCTGAAGGACGGAGAGACAGACACACCGTAGGGGTGAAAGGAGGTCTCAGGTGCAGTTATATTCAGGGAGAGCTGACGTGGGGTCTCATTTGGTGTATTCAGTCAGTCTATCCGGTTATTCATGCCACAGTGCAACGCAAATGGCTCTAAATAGAAACACGGACCTTTCAATATTTTTGGTTGACGTTCTGTTATTTTTACATTTACATTTAGTCATTTTTTGTCATATGTTGTCATGGTGACAGGGCCTTGACTCCTTGACAAGATGAATTTCTCCACATGGTTTTCTTGTGGCGGAGGAACAGAGCAAAGGTGACTCTTTTGAAGCCGTTTGACTTCAATTTTTCGTTTACAGCTTTGCCAGGGTTCCACCCGTAAACAGACTTGTGTTTCCTTGTTTATCTTTAGAACCACTTCCTGATGTCCAACCCTGATTTGGACACACACAAGACAGGCAGGCAGGCAGGCAGACAGACAGACAAAAACAGGCAGGCGGGCAGTCAGGCAGGCAGGCAGGCGGGCAGTCAGGCAGGCAGGCAGGCAGGCAGGCAGGCAGGCAGGCAGGCAGGCAGGCAGGCAGGCAGGCAGGGAGGCAGACACAGGCAGACAGGCAGACAGACACAGACAGACAGACAGACAGACAGACAGACAGACAGACAGACAGACACACAAACAGACAGACAGACAGACAGACAGGCAGGCAGGCAGGCAGACAGGCAGGCAGGCAGGCAGGCAGGCAGGCAGGCAGGCAGGCAGGCGGGCAGTCAGGCAGGCGGGCAGGCAGGGAGGCAGACACAGGCAGACAGACAGACAGACAGACACACACAGGCAGACAGACAGACAGACAGACAGACAGACAGACAGACAGACAGACAGGCAGGCAGGCAGACAGGCAGGCAGGCAGGCAGGCAGACAGACAGACAGGCAGACAGACAGACAGACAGACAGGCAGACAGACAGACAGACAGACAGACAGACAGACAGACAGACAGACAGACAGACAGACAGACAGACAGGCAGGCAGGCAGGCAGGCAGGCAGGCAGGGCTCTCCAGACGGTTTCCTGGCTGCAGTTTTCTACTTTCATCTGATTAACTGACCACATTTC